>NW_026783252.1:0-25607 GCF_949774975.1 Lagenorhynchus albirostris
GGCTTCTCTTGTTGCAGAGCACGGCTCTAGGCATTCGGGCTTCAGTAGTTGTGGCGCACGGGCTTAGTTGCTCCGCGGCAGGTGGGATCTTCCTGGACCAGGGATCGAACCCGTGTCCCCTGCATTGGCAGGTGGATTCTTAACCACTGTGCCATCAGGAAAGTCCACAAATGTACCTTTTTTTGATTCATTTGAAAATGTCTTGGACTTCTGAGGGGGTTTGGGAGTTCCAGCTCCCCATGTGGTCTCCATTGATACAGTCTGTGTTGGGGTGGTGTGGGGGAAGGACTGTTACTAGTCAGCAGGGATGGAAGTCCCAGCTCTCTGCTTGGCCTTGGCCTTCTCTGAGACCACCAGTGGGGGTGCTGGGGCACTTCATTGCAGCCCGGTGAGGGTGGGAGTCTAGGCTCCCACCCATTCTCTGCTAGCATGAGCGAGGTTGGGGGCCATGTTTTTTTGTGGTGCTTGGCTGGACTAGAGCGGTTATTGTGTGTCTAGCTACTTTCCTGGTCCTGTGGCTGAGAGAACAGGCTTTTGTTAGGGTTGTATTTTTATCTGTGCCTGTTGGTATTTTGGGGTCACCTGCTCCTTCAGCTTCAAGTTTTTATATATGAGGCAGAAAGAAAAATCCAGGGTACTCAGCACTCTGTTGTTCCTCGCTGTATTGTCTGAGGTCCCTAGCTGGTGTGCCTTCCTCTTTCCACCTTTCAGAGAGTTTGCTGTGTTTTTTTAATATATAATTTCCTGGGGGTTTAATTATACTCAGTGGGGGGAATTAAAGGAATGTATGTCTGCTCCATCTTCGAGAAGGCAGCAGAAGTCTCCTCTGAAACTTTAATTTTAAATGGACATATTTATTTCCCCCACCCATTCTTGTTATAAAAATTGGCAAGATTTAGAAAGTGAAAGGATATTACATGTTTCCAGTTATCTGAGAAGATCTCTGAGTGTCTTGATGAACTTCCTTCTTTTCTCTGCTGTTTTGTTTGTGCCTTTCTAGGATCATATGCTGTATTGAGTCCTGTGTGTATGCTTTGTCTCCAGTGTGTATGTAGGCATTTCTCCATATGATATAAAAGCTCCCTGGGTATCCTGCTAAGTGGCTGTGTCAGATTGTCAGTGATTGGAGCATCATTGATCCATTTCCCGGGACCTGGGACTTGGGTTTGCTTACATGATGCTGTGAACATCCGTGCCCACCGTGTTTTGTTCCTATCGCAGTTTGGGGTAGATTCACAGACACCTATCCAAGGCTTATGGGGAAAAACAGCCATATCTGTTTTAAAAAATACGTACCTGCCAGTTTTTTCTTCAGAATCTTCAGAACCAGACACCTCTGCAGTGCTGTCTTAGAGCACTGACTTCTTTCATATTTCACCAATAGTGGCAGTTACCATCTTTTTCTCATTAAGAGACTAGTCAGGGAGGAAAAAAACTTTTTCTTCTACTCTCTAAGGTTCAGTGGCTGGGAAACTGCAAGTCGAGCTGATAAAAGACAGATTAACAGGTGAAAAATATTTATTTTATATGGCTATGGGGTGCCTCACAGAAATGAAAGGAAAACTAGAAGGCAGTCAGACCCAGAGAATTATACCATTTTAACTACAGGCAATACATTTATGGAGAAATGACAAGACAGGATTTTGAGCTTCAAGGGCTGGTAAATTGTGGGAAGGTAGCTATATGTGGAAACGAATGGAAGATAAAGGTTATTTAGTTAAATTTGTTATGCTGTCTCTGGGCTGATAAAGAGTCTAGAGTTCTGTCTGGTTATTAAGAGTCACATTGCCCACCCTGGTAGGAGGGGAGGAGTCCTTCACAAAGGAAAATTTACGCCCTGCCTTTAGGCAAGTAGGGGGAGGGTACTTCTGCAGTCTTTCTGTTTCTCCATTGCCTACAGCTCAAAACAGCCCTTAGGCCAAAGTGGCATATTTTGGAGTGGTTTATTCTTACCCCCTTCAAGACCAACATCAAGTTCTTTGCTGCAAGCCCATGTGAGGAGAGCCTGTGGCTTCCTGAGGCTTGTCTTCCACTCTGTGGAACTTGTCTTGGACAGGCTTCCCCCACACTGGCCTCTGGCTAGCAGTAAAGCCACTTAAGGGCTGATAACTGTAGGCTCTCAGGCTCCACCCCAGACCTGCAGGGGCATAATGTGCATTTTTACCAGGATGCTTGAGTGATTGATATGTACATCCAAATTTGAGAAGCCCAGTTCCAAACGGATTCATCTTTAGAAAGTTTTAAAATATTATATTTATTTTTATTTTTAACTTTTGCTTTCGCATTAATATCAAGCTTGGGGGAGACTGCCAGAATAGAAATACTGCAAATACTCTTCACTTTAATTCCCCCATTCTCTGTCACTATCTCTCTCCCTCTCCCTCCTTCCTATCTCTCTCTCTTACTCTGTCTCTGTCTCAGCCCCAACGCGCCCCCCCCCATTTTTTTTCCTGAATCTTTAGGGAGTTATATGCAGACATTCTTCCCCTTTTATCTCTTTGTTCATGCCAAGGGAGCATATTTCCTAAAAGCAAGGGCATTTGCTTACATAACCATAATACAGTTACTGCATTCTGGAAATTCAACATTAAAATAATAGTCATAGAGCATCATGCTTCCCAATTATTAGTTGTCCTATGTGCAACATTTTCTCCTTAGAATTTCAGTGTTTGTCGCGGCATCAGTAGTTCTGAAGAGTAAAGATTAGTTGTAATGGCAGACTCTGCTCAGATAGGTTCTAACTAACGATGAGATTCAGGTTACACGTTTTGGTGAGAGTGCCAGGCTGGGTTGTCTTTCCCCATGTGTCACATCGAGGGCCCTGAAGTGGTGTTCCCCATATGGATCATGTAAGCTCTGATCTCTGGGGTAAGAGTCTCAGGTGGTTTTTTTGTGTGTTTCTTTTTTTTTAATAAAATTATTTATTTATTTATTTTTGGCCACATTGGGTCTTCGTTGCTGCACGAGGGCATTCTCTGGTTGCAGCGAGCGGGGGCTACTCTTCGTTGCAGTGTGTGGGCTTCTCATTGCCGTGGCTTCTCTTGTTGAGGAGCATGGGCTCTAGGCACACAGGCTTCAGTAGTTGTGGCACGTGGGCTCAGTAGTTGTGGCTCGCGGGCTCGGTAGTTGTGGCATACGGGCTTAGTTGCTCCGTGGCACGTGGGATCTTCCCGGACCAGGGCTCAAATCCGTGTCCCCTGCATTGGTAGGCGGATTCTTAACCACTGCACCACCAGGGAAGTCCCTCTTGGGTGGTATTTTAATACGACATATATACATATATAAGTTATGTATAATTGTTCCATATTTGTTTATTTTTTATATTAACATTTTTTAAAATCTTCACCATAATGATGACCGAAAATGGTCTCTATATTTTTACTTCTTTTAATCTGTTTTTTGAGCTATAATTTGCATATACCTATTTTAAGTGCAAAGTTTAGAGAGTTTTGACAAGTGTCTACACATGTAACCATCACCCAGTCAAGATACAAAACATCTCCATCACCCCAGAAGTTCCCTTGTGCCCTTTTGCAATAAAGCTTTGCTCTCCTGCCCATGTCAGCACTGATCTCCTTTTTGTCACAATAGATTTGTTCTTCCTGTTTTAAAATTTTACATAAGTGGGATCATATAGTATGTGGTCCTTGGTGTCAGACTTCTCTTACTCAGCCCAGTATCAGTAGTTTGTCCCTTTTTATTGCTGAGTAGTATTCCATTGTATAACTACGTCACAGTTGGTTTATCCAGGGCAGTTCCCTGGTAGTCCAGTATGGTTAGGAATCCATGCTCTCACTGCTGAGGGCTGGCTTCAATCCCTGGTCAGGGAACTAAAATCCCGTAAGTCACGCAGGGTGGCCAAACACACACACACACACACACACACACACACACACACACACACACACACACACACACACACACACACACACACACACACACACACACACACACACACACACACACACACACACACACACACACACACACGGTTGGCTTATCCATTGACCTGTTGGTGAATATTTGGGTCACTTCCACTTTTGGCTGTTATGAATGAAGTTTGTATGAGCATTCATATACAAGTCTTTTTGTGGATGTATGTTTTCCTTTCTCTTGGGCAATTACCTAGGAGTGAAATTGTCACGGGGAAGTGTATATAATTAATTATAGGAGAATTGGCTATTTTCTATAATGATTTAACCACTTAGACTCCTACCTGCAATGAATGAAAGTTTCAGTTTTTACACATCTTCACCATATCCTGACATTGTTATTTTAAAAAACATACTTTGGCTATTGAGGTGGATATCTCAATATGGTTTTGATTTGCATTTGTCTGTTGACTAATGAAGTTGGGTATCTTTTTATGTGCTTGTGGATCATTTCTCCATCTTTTGTGAGGTGTCCAACATTTTCCCTGCTTTTTGGGTTGCTTATCTTATTGTGTTTTAAGACATATATATTCTGGATAAAGTCCTTTGTCAGATATATGTATTAGGAATAGTTTCTACCAGTCTACAGCTTGCCTTTTCATTGTTTTAACGATGTCTTTTGAAGATTGGATATCTTCAATTTTAATGAGATTGAATTTATCAATTTTTTCTTCTATCATTTAATGCTTTTTGTGTCCTGTCTAACAAATCTTTGTCTACCCCAAGGCAACAGAGATTTTCCTACTGTGTGTTTTATAGTTCTAGGTTTTACATTTAGGTCTTTGGTTCTTTTTTGTTGTTTTTGGTTGTGCTGCGTAGCACGTGGAATCTTTGTTGTGCAACCAGGGATCGAACCCGTGCCCCTGCAGTGGAAGCACGGGGTCTTAACCACTGGACTGCCAGGAAAGTCCCTTTGGTTCTTTTTTTTTTTTTTTTTTTGACTGTGTTGGGTCTTTGTTGCTGTGCATGCGCTTTCTCTAGTTGCAGCGAGTTGTGGCTTCTCCTGTTGTGGAGCACGGGCTCTAGGTGCACGGGCTTAGTTGCTCTGCGGCATGTGGGATCTTCCCTGACCAGGGATCAAACCCGTGTCCCCTGCATTGGCAGGCGGATTCTTAACCACTGCACCCCTTTGGTTCCTTTTAAAATTATATTTTGTGTATTGTATGAGGTGTAGGGTTGTTTTTTTTTTTGATGTTGATATTTACTTGTTTATCACCATTCACTGAAAAGATTTCCCTTTCTCCCATTGAATTGCCTTGGCACCTTTGTCAAAAATTGGTTGTCCACATATGTCTGGACATCTGGGCTCTACCTGGTACCCTGATTTATGTTTTGATCCTTTATGCCAAGAACACTATAACTTTATACTTAGTTTTGCAATTGGTAGTGAGTCCTCCAATTTGACTTTTGTTTTTCAAAGTTCTTTTGGCTACTCTAAGTGCTTTGTATGTCCTTATAAATTTTAGAATCAACACATCAATTAAAAATAAATAAATAAAGTCTCCTGGAGTTTTTATGTGGAATTGAACTGAATTTATAGATCATTATGGGGCAAACTGACATCTTAACATTTTGAAGTCTTCCCATCTAGGAACATGTTAAATCCTTCCATTTACTTAGTTCTTCAGTGTTTGGATGGGGTACATATTTGGTAAACATTTTCCTTAAGAATTTCATGACTTTTGATGCTATTGTAAGTGGTATGGTTTTTTAATATTTCATCTTCCACTTGTTCACATATAGAAATACAACTGATTTTTGTATACCGACCTTCTAACCAGCAGCCTTGTTAATTTTACTTATTAGTATAGAAGCTTTTTTGAAGATTCCAGAGGATTTCTATGATTGGATTGTAAGAATTTTGGCCTCTAGGCTTGGGTGAAATTCATCACCTTTCTTTTTGAAACTTTATCAAAGTGAAGTTTTTTTTTAATATATAAATTTATTTTTGGCTGCGTTGGGTCTTCATTGCTGTGCACAGGCTTTCTCTAGTTGTGGCGAGTGGGGGCTACTCTTTGTTGTGGTACAGGGGCTTCTCATTGCAGTGGCTTCTCTTTGTTGCAGAGCACGGGCACTAGAGTGCGTGGGCTCAGTGGTTGTGGCTCATGGGCTCTAGAGCGCAGGCTTAGTAGTTGTGGCGCACGGGCTTAGCTGCTCCGCGGCATGTGGGATCCTCCTGGACCAGGGCTAGAACCCATGTCCCTGCATTGGCAGGCGGATTCTCAACCACCGCACCACCAGGGAAGTCCCCAAAGTGAAGATTGATACTAGTCTTTTATATACATTTTTTCATGTACTAGTAAAGGTGAACTTTTTTTCATATGTTTTAAAATATTTACTTTCTTGGTTCCCTCACCTTTTTTTATTGGGATGGAAAGCTTTTCCAATTGTGGTGTAAGGGCTCCATATATTTAAAGCACTCTTTGCCTTTCATAAGTGGTGTGCCTTTATTCCCAGTTTGTCATTTGTCTTTTAGTTTCATTCATGCTTTTTCATTACTGTGGATATTCATAATTTTTATGTGGAGTATCTGCCAATTCTTCATATGGCGTCTCTATTTTTAGTGCCTGAAAGCCTTTGCGGGGGTGGGGAGGCTTCCAGTTTTTTATTTTTATATTCTTTATGATCAAGGATCAGAATCTAGTTTTATTTCTAAGTAGTTAGCCAACTGTATCAGGCACATCAGATGAAAGTCATCTTTCTTTTTCCCCATTGATTAGGGTTCTGTTTTTTCCTGTAGATTAAAGTTTTAGGTATACCAAATTTTGTTTCTGGACTTTTTCTTCTCTTCTGTGTTGGCCTGTTTTTGTTCCAAAGCCACATTTCTGATTTTGAAGCTCTTTTCTAAAATGGTCACCTTACTAATTTGTTGAACATTTTCTTGCAGTTCTTTATATTTCATTAATATTACTGGTTACTCATATCACCATAAAGCGATTGAAACACTTAGATTTTTTAAAAATTGAAATGGTGTTATCTTTTCTTTTATGATAGTGAAGTATATCCACAGTTGATAACAAGCTGGTTTAAAAAAAATAGGAAGAGCAACTCACTAGAAAATAGAAAAATAGGCAAAGAAAATAAGCGAGCATCTTAAGACAAAACCCAACTGGCCAATAAATTCATGAAGAGATGTTCATCGAGGTAAAGGGAGTTACGCTCCTGTGATTGCTTCATACCCACAGTGCTGCTAGAACCTTAGATATTTGACAGTGCCCAGTGTTGTTGGCAAAGGTGTATGGAAATAGGCGTGCCAACGTATTGCCAGTGGGAGCGTACTTTAGGTACTCCACTTGAAGAAAGATGTGGAAATACTTAATGTCGGTCAAGATGTATGTTCCCAATGTTCCCTCTGCACATCTACCCTGGAGGCACTGTTACACATGGATGGGGTGACAGAAGAGAGAGTTCACTGAGCTGGGAAAGACCTAAACATTATGACAGAAGAAATAATTCTATGAAATTGTATACATTAAAGTCAATGAACTAGACGTACGTATATCAACGTGAATAAATCTTAACTAGAATGGTGCATATAAGGCAAGTTTAACATTTAAATACTTACAAAACAGTGCTGTCATTTCAGGCTATGTTTGGATGTAGTGGGAGTTTAAAAGCCATGCATAGAATATTAAACACCAAATCCAGAGTGCAGCTTCCCTCTAGGAAGGTCTGGGAGTGGGACTGGGGTCGGGAGAAGCTCAGAGGAGACCATAATCCTACCACACCCTTTCAAGGAAAACCTGAAGCAAAGACTGTTACCTACTAATAGTTCATACATCTTACTAGCGGGTACATGGGTATTTTATTTCAGGTGTTTTTGGTTGTTTTTTTGGCCGTACCACTCAGCTTGCAGGATCTTAGTTCCCCTACCAGGGATTGAATCTGGGCCACCGCAGTGAAAGCGCTGAGGTCCTAACCACTGGACCGCCAGGGAATTCCCCAGTTTTTAATACTATTAAAATATAAATGATACGTGCTTAGGTAGGTCTTCAGACGCTAGAGAAAAGCATAAAGAAGAAAAGAAGCCTCACATATGATTCTGCAAAACATTGTGTTCTATGCTCTTTACACACGTTTGCATACATCTCTAATGATTTCCTTAGAAACATTTCCTAGAAATAGAATTACTGGATCACAGTGTATGCTTCTGCTACATTCTCCCAAATATTGTTCAGAAATGTGCAGTTATTTCCAACCGTGTATAAAGGCCTGTTTTCCTACATCCCTAAGTACCCAGGGGAGTATCACACTTTTAATCTTTTCTGATCGAATGGACTGGGGCAAAAAAAAGTATAAATAAGTAATTGTAAACATATGCCTGTGGTAACATAAACATACGACTGTTGAATTTTATTTATATCCCAGATGACTGACATTTTAAGACAATGTATGTTTAGCAAGATTTCTAGGGGCCCATTAGAAAGCTTTTAACCCAGCAATTCCCAATCTTGACCTCTTGTCACAGTCACCCGTGAAACTCTTCAAAATATTTTTCCTTGAAAGGGTAATGCTATTTCATAATTCAGAAGACACTAGGTGATATTACTGAACCAATATTAAATTTCTCGGTTGTAGAGCAGTTTTTTTTTCTTTTTTAATATATTCATTTATTTATTCATTTAAGAAACATTTATTGAAATCTGTTCTGTGCCAGGTATTGTGTTGGGCATTCAACGTACATTATCTCTTAGCCCTCACAATAATACCATCTATCTATCTATTTTTAGCAGTACTGTTATTATCAGTTAGCAGTACTATTATTTTTTTTTCACACTCACACACTGTATTTTATTTTTACAAGAGGTAAATAAACTGACACCAAGCATTGTAAATGGATGACCACAGCAAAAGCAACAATGATTGCAATTACCAAACACGAAACACACTCATACTATGTCATGATATTGACATTCAGTCCAGGAATCCTCCGCTGTAACAGCCCCTTTACTTTGCAGTGAAAATTGATTTGTGTATTTTTTGCCTTGTAGAGCAGTCTCTTGACCATGGCTCTGTTGACATTTTGGCTGGGTAGTTCTTTGTCGAGTTGGGCCGTAGGGGTGTGTTGAGCAGCACCCTTGGCCTCCACCCGCTCGATGCCAGTAGTGCCCACCCCTCAGTGGTGACAAAAATGTCTCCAGACATTGCCCGATATCCTCTGGGTGCAGAATCAGTCCACTTGGTTGAGAGCCACTGTGCTAAAAGAATTGTGCTGATGTAGGAGAGTAACATCTTTCTTAGGAGATACACTCTGTCACATGTTGGGGTAACGACCTGTGATACCTGCAACTCCCCAGATATCCAGGAGAACGAGTGAACATACCCAGTCACCATATATGTGAGAGGGGGAAATGTGACAAAAGGGCCACATGTTCATTTATTGACTCTAGTTGAACAGTGGTGTATCCTTCATGTTCATTGTATTACTCTCTAGGTTTAATTTAAAAAATTAAAAAGCACGTATGTGGGGGAGGAAGGGTCCAAAGGTACCAGAGGAGATGCATTGAAAATTCTCCTTACCCAGGTCCCCACCCACCCATCTACCCACCAACCCCCACAGCTGGCACCTGGCCCCTGGGCAACCGTATGGCAGTAACTGGTAATATTCCAGAGATTTAGCTGCAAGGACATGTGTTTAAAATATTGTGAATTCTTTTTCTTTTTTTTTAAAAAAAAAGAAAAACAGATGTTAGTATATTATACAGAAGTACTGTGGGTTGCATTTTTACCCCCAAATTTTATTTTGAAGTCCTTTTCAATTAACTGTATAAAGGGCTTTTTTTTAAAAAGACAAAAAACAAACCCAAATGGAATTTTATTTTAAATGTTTTGTGATTGAAACACTTTGCAGAAAACCTGTGCTTGTTAAGCCAATATATAATGACATGCTTAGTAGAAATAATACATGTATGTATTTCTGTTCTTCTGGGATTAGAAGGTACAAACAGAAATGTCAACTAGACCAGTAGTTGTTCATCTTTTCACTTTTTTTTTTTTTTTTGCGGTACGCGGCCCTCTCACTGTTGTGGCCTCTCCCATTGCAGAGCACAGGCTCCAGATGCGCAGGCTCAGCGACCATGGCTCACGGGCCCAGCCGCTCCGCAGCATGTGGGATCTTCCCGGACCGGGGCACAAACCCGTGTCCCCTGCATCGGCAGGCGGACTCTCAACCACTGCACCACTGGGGAAGCCCCATCTTTTCACATTTTACTTCTCCCAAATATTCTATCAGATGATCAAGTTTCCAGATTATTACGAACAAAACAAATAATTTTTCAATGACATTTACATATACCACCAATTGTCATATTAGTATTTAGAGGAAATTTGAGAACCTAGCTTCATGCTCTAACTGGCTAAGAATTACATTTCCATTTTGTAAATGACTTCTTTATTTTTGTGGACTCCCGGTATTATGTGGATATGCCATCATTTCAGAAATTAAAATTAATTTTTGACACATTCTCATGGTTTATAACACAGTGTAAGAAAAGTCTCCCTCCTGCACATAACCCCGGGCGTCCTAGCACCTTTTGCAGAAGCAACCGGCGGTCAAGACTTTTAGGTGCTGGGCACACAGGGACAATCTAGACAACCTCTGGCCGGGTGCTTTTCATGTAACAGTACACCTTGGAGGGCTTCCTACGCGGTACGGAGAAGCCCTTATTCTTTCTAACGAGGGTGTGATCAGGCCTTGTAGGATGTCCTGTAGCTTACTTAAATAGTTCTTTGTTGATGAGCATAGACCTTGTTTTCAGCTTTAACTATTATCTCTTATCATCAGTGCTGCAGCGAAGGAGCTCATACAGACCTCATGCTGCACATGTGAAAATAAACTGTAGAAATGGAATCTCTGCATCAAAGGGTGAACACGTGGGTAATCTGGTGGACATTTGCCTGCCTGGGAGTTGTGGGTTGCAGCCTCCCCAGCACTGTGTAGGAAGGCCTGTTCTGTACATCCTTGGCCACCCTGTGAGGCATCCACTGTTTGGATTCTGCCAAACCAGATGCATCCAAGGTGGGTCTCAGGCTAGAACTAGGGAATCAGTGTGAGCTCTGGAGCAGCCTGTCTGCTTTTTCTTTCTCCCATCTGCACATGTTGCTGGGGGCTCTGCCTCAACCCCGTCTTCCTTCCCACTTGTTTGTAGCATCCCTCCCCTAGCTTGTCCCTGGATTGAGGTGTACCTGTTCTGTGGTTTCAGAACCGGGTTTCTTCTTTCAAGGATATGATCTTCTGCTTCTCAGAAGAGGACTGGTCCCTTCTAGACCCTGCCCAGACTGGCTTCTACGGAGAGTTCATCATTGGGGAGGACTGCGGCGTCTCACTGCCTCCAGGTAAGACTTAACTCTCCTTCTCTCCTGAGACCAGGGATCTAGGGGGCCCATGTCTGACCTCACTGTTCACCCCCAAGCCCTGATGGGAGGTCACCTGTACACAGTGGCCCCAAGGCCACTCTGCAGGTTGACCATTGCCTGCTGCTGTGACGTGTAAGTTAGGCTTGTTAGCTGCCTGTTTTGCATACAAAACCAAATATAACTTGTATCCCTTGCATTTGCTTTTCTTCTGTCATTCTTGTCCTACGGATTTCTTCATTGCTGTTTTTCTGACAGGCCTGAAAGAGTTGCTCCAGGCCCACAGCTTCCCCTTTAGTGTCTTCCCTCCCCCTCCCTCTCCCTGCTTGCTCTGGTCTTTCCACTTCTCTGTGGCCCTGTGTGGCCCCTGTTGGTGTCATGGCCTGTCACATGTCCCTCTAACTTCTCTCTTCTCTACCTGTCCCAGAGTTGCCTGGGACAGGCAACTTCTCTCTCCTCCCACCCTGGTTTCCTGTGGGAGCAGGTCACTGATGAATGTGTATCCTTCCCTTTTCTGTGAATAGATGACCCAGCTGCCCAGCTGGATCTCTCCCAAGGAGAGGAGAATGAGCCACGTGTTCCAGAGTTGCAGGACCTCCAGGGGAAGGATGTGTCCCAGGTCTCCTACGCAGGTGAGTATTGATACCAGAACTTGGTGAATAGAGCGGGTTGGAAGGCCGCTGCCAGCCAGAGGCAGACCTGCTCCCTCTGCCAATTTTCTGCAGCCCTCTGTCACCACTGGACCATGTCTTGGTAGGACAAGTCTTGCCTCGTCCCTCATTCCTTACAGAAAGAATATGGGGATTTTAATTTTGCCAGGTGTGGGGATTGCACTTCATCAGCCAGGAACTAGGATGTAATAGGAATATCTTTCTCCTCTGCTATAACTGACACCTGGCTTGTGCTGACAACCCAGTGGCCCCTCTACCAGTGAGGTCACATGCTCTCCAGAGGTCAGGTAGGGGAGGAGGAGGGTGTGCCACCTCTTGGCCGGGCAATGGGCACAGTGCCTCTGGCCGCTTCACCTGTCTACTCCATCCAGCCACATACTGCAGGTAGTGTGAGGAAAGTGAGGCAGGGGGGTGGCGCTCGGGCTTGGTTGACATGACACAGTTCAGCAGCAGCATTTCCCAGCCCCCTCCCCACCCCCAGCTTTCCGTGTCACCAGAGCTTGTATCTGTAACCACTGTGCTGTAACGCCTCAAGATGTCTGCTCCTTCGGGGGAAAGAGTTCTGTACGGTGTCATCAGCAGACCCTTGACCCCTTCCCCTTTGGGACCTAAAGCTGGCACAGAGCAGGTCCGTATTTCACTCACTATCCCCACCGGGAACAAGCATCCAGGGCCTCTGGTGTGGCTAGCTTCCCATCCCGTCTCTACCCCAGCAGGCCCTGTCCAGGCTGCGTTTATGCAGCGTCTGCGTGGAGTACTGGAAATCCCACCACAGAAAATGGAAATGCCAGCAGGGATGGCAGTTACTTGTCCACAGTCAAGTGGAAGGGGCAGAACCAGGATCCACAGTCCTCCTATCTAGCTTCAAAACCCACGTTCGTGGTGTTGGCCCATTTTGCCTGCAGATTCATTTGCTCAACAGACATTTACTGAGTGGCTGCCCTGAGAGGGAGCCTAGGCCTACTCTTGGATCACAGCCTGGCATCTGTTAAGATGCACCCCCCCCCCAGGTGGTGCTGCAGCTGCAGGGAAAATCAATGTTTTCATTTTCTTCTCTGGAAAGACTTCCCAAGTCTCCAGCCATTCCAGACAGAAGAAAGAAGGAAACGGGATGAGCCGCAGGTGCCGGAGTTCCAAATCTGCCAGCAGACGGTGCTCCCGCCAAGCACCTGCCCAGGTAAAGGAACGCCTGAGAGGGTGCGGGGGAGTGTGCCCCTGGCTATGTGATGTGTGGCTTGAGCGTGCATATGTGTGTGTGTGGTGTGTATGCGAGCTTGTGTGTGCATGTAGCGTGGGGCTGTGATATGGCCTGTGGTGATGGCATGTGTGATGTATGTATAGTGTGTCTGGTGTGTTGTGTGTGAGCGTACGTGTGTGGTGTGTATGGTATGTGGCATTGTGTGGTATGCATGTGAGCATGTCTGCATGTGTGTGGGCATACACGTGTGAGTGTGGTGTTTATGTACGTGGTGCGTGTGTGGTGTGTGCATGTGTGTATGTCTGTGTGTGAATGTATGCGTGCATGGTGTGTGTGTGCGTGCATGCGTGTTGGGTATGTGTATACATTTGTGCTGGTGGTAGGTTCAGGAATTGAACTTTCTGAAGTTCCTGCTGACGGCTCCTTGCCAACTGCCTGCCCTAGTTTTGTTTTGCTAGGTTCTCTTCCAGCTCACTCGCAATCTGAGACCCTCCCCTCCTTTCCTTTCTCTTGTGGGTTGAGTCAGGGTGCTGATGTAGTGCTGTTGGCCACCTAGTTTGTGTATTTCTTCCCTGAGCAAGGAAGACCAGCCTCCCCGGACAAAGTGTTGGAATTAGAGAACAGGTTTACAGCATGCTGAAAAGGGGCCCTCTGGAGAATGTGCTCCAACTGCCCTCGGCAGCATTTAGACTCCAAGTAATGCTGGTAAAAGTTGCCACCTCCAGAGGCGAAGACTAAAATCCCGCCATGTTTAATGTCGTCAGTGTTCAGCCATTCTTCCAAATATCACACCCAAGTCTCCGGTCCTTACTTGAACCCACTGTGTCATGGAGGACTTTTTGCAGCCATCCAGACTGACTCATGCACAATCCGTGATGCCTTCTGGAAGCAAGATTTGCATGATATTTTGGTGTTTCCGCAGGGTTCACGACCATTTGTGTTTGCCCCCTCTCCTATGTAGACAAAAGGGATTTTATGCTGATGTAAATCTACAGTCGATCTACATGGGCAGTACTCCGTCCCCACAAGCTTTGATGCTCACCCCTGGTTTTCTAAGGAGCTTGCTGAGGATGATTTTTCATGTGTAGCCCATTCTCAGTTCTGCCTGATGAAAGCTTGATTCTCGAGATACATTTTGTTTTATGTTTTGTTTTTGTGGCCACGAGGCATGTGGGATCTTAGCTCCCCGACCAGGGAGTGAACCTGCACCCCCTGCCTTGGAAAGTGAAGTCTTAACCACCGGACCGCCAGGGAAGTATCTAAATGTATCCCTCGAGATACATTTAGAGTATCTAATATGTATCTAAATGTAGATACATCTAAATGTAGATACCGCCAGGGAAGTATCTAAATGTATCCCTCGAGATACATTTAGAATCCTCTTCAGCCTCTTCCTGCCCACAGCATGTCTCAGCCCTGGCAGCATCCTTATAGAATGTGGACAGTCATTAATCCCCAGTTTTTTAGCTCCACTCTCCCTCTGCTGGGCTCTGACACAGAATATACTTTGAAATGGCAAGAAGCTGAGGGTTGCTATCTGAGATCAGTGAGAGATGATAGATTGCAAAGAATGGGCACCATTTTTATTTTGGTAGCCTTGCCCACACTTCTGACAGCAGGTGAAGGGTCCACATCCCCACATCCACGCTCATGAGGGACCCTCCCAACTGGTTCCATTCGTGCCAGTCCAGCCAGCACATTATAAAGCTGCCACCACGATGGAATATCTTTTTTTTTAATTTATTTCTTTTATTTTTTTTTTCTGGGCGGGGGGACTGCGTTGGGTCTTCGTTGCTGCGCGCGGGCTTTCTCTAGGTGAGGCGAGCGGGGGCTACTCTTCATTTTGGTGCGCGAGCTTCCCACTGCAGCGGCTTCTCTTGTTGCGGAGCACGGGCTCTAGGCACGCGGGCTTCAGTAGTTGTGGCACACGGGCTCAGTAGTTGTGGCATGCAGGCTCTAGAGCACAGGCTCAGTAGTTGTGGCACACGGGCTTAGTTGCTCAGTGGCATGTGGGATCTTCCCGGACCAGGGCTCGAACCCGTGTCCCCTGCATTGGCAGGTGGATTCTTAACCACTGCCCCACCAGGAAGCCCAGAATATCTTTTCTTGTTTATTGTGTTTTCTCTGTGAATTGCCTAGTTAATACTCTTTAGTCCTTTTTTTCTTTTTTGCCCCTTCCGCCTTCACATTTGGTAAGCTCTATGTCTTTATGTCCAAAGCACTGCACCAGTGTAAGGTCTTTACACGATTTGTGCATTATATCCTTACCGCACCTTCTGAGATAGATACTGTCTCAGCCAGCACAGGCTACTATAGCAAAATACCATAGAGGTATTTTCTATTAAACAATAGAAATTTATTTCTCACAGTTCTGGAGATTGAGAAGTCTGAGATCAAGTCAACAGCAGGTTCATTGTATGGTGAGGGCTCTCTTCCTGGGTTGTAGTTGACTGCCTTCTCCCTGTGTGCTTGTATGACCTTTCCTCGGTGCATTCTCGTGGAGACAGAGCCCTTGTCTCTTCCTCTTCTTCTAAAGGTACTAATCCCATCACAAAGCTCCCACCTTCAAGACCTCATATAAACCTAATTACCTTCCAAAGGCCCCACCTCCCATACCATCACATTGGGAGTTAGTGCTTCGACATACAAATTCTGGGGGGGGACACAAACTCTTGGCCCATAACAGGTACTATGATGTCTCCATTCTGCAGCTGGGACCCCCAAGCTGAAGTCTCTTGCCCAGGTAGCGTCTGACACTCACAGGCTGAGTATCAGACTGAGGATCTGAACCCATGTTATAGGGCTCCAGGCCCATGCTCTTAATTCCACATTCGCTTGCCTTTTCCATGAATTAGTAGAAGCTCAAAATTGTGGGTCTCAATCTGTTGCCTCTTAGTATTTGTACATAATTCCTCCTGTTTTTTAACTTTGTTTCTGTGGGTTTTTAGGACCCACATAAGGCCTTTTTAGGACTTTTAGGACATAAATGGTTTTCTAAAAACGTTTTTAGTATGTAAATGCAGTTCTTCATCTCTTTTTTGATTTTGTGTCTTGCTTAAGAAAGCCCCCCCTCCTAACATTATAAGAATATATTAGTTATAATGCGTTTATTTCTTTATTTTTTAAAATCTAGCTTCCTGTCCTCCCTGCTTCTCTCCTTAGCACCCCCAGCTGACAGGGAATAATTCATTCCCAGGCCACAGATTGCCTTTCTTGAGGAATTAGCCATCAACCTGGTCATGGGCTTTCTCCCCCTGAAAACACACAGCAGCCTGGTTGTTCCCTGGCCATGGGACAGCACAGCCAGAGGCTTTGGTATGCAGCACCCACCCCCCCCCACCCCAAGTTGAGCTCAATTCCCCTGAACCTTGATCTATGTTATCTCTCGGTTTTAAATTTTTCTCCTGTAAGACAGAGATAATAGTCATAGCTACCTTGTGGAGTTATGATTGTTGAGGATTAAATGATTTAATACATGTAAAAGCACTTACACCAATAACTTCCCTGTTTTCTCTACCATTATCCGCACAGCCAATTCAGCCTCCCTCTGCCCTTCTCTCCACCCGCCGCACCCCTTGCACTCATCAGTGCTGAGCTGAGACAGCCCTGGTGTTACTCTTTCTCTGTGGTGTTTTGGGCAACACATCTATGAGTTTCATCTCATCTGCTAGGAATTCTTTACACTGTTGTGTCAATGGCACACAGCACTATTGTTGATTTATTTCCCCCTTTTTAGAAACTATGCATCTATTTTTGGTCACTTCATCTGATTTAAGGGGATGTCATCCTATATGCACTGTATGAGTCTCCTAGGACAGCTGTAATAAAGTACCACAGACTGGGAGGCTCGAACAACAGAAATTGATTTTCTCAACATTCTGGCAGCTTAGAAGATTGAGATCAAGGTTTCAGTAGAGTAGGTTTCTCCTGAGGCCTCTCTTCTTGGTTTGTAGATAGCTGTCTTCTCCCTGTGTTTTCACATGCTCATCTCTCTGCATGTCTGCGTCCTAACCTCCTCTTCTTACAAGGATACCTGTTGGATTAGGTCCTGCCCTGTTGACTTCATTTTAACATAATTACCTCTTTTTTAAAAAATTATTTATTCATTTATTTAATATTTGGCTGCATTGGGTCTTCGCTGCTGCTTGCGGGTTTTCTCTAGTTGCTGCGAGCGGGGGCTACTCTTTGTTGCAGCATGCGGGCCCAGTAGTTGTGGCTCACAGGATCTAGGGCGCAGGCTCGGTAGTTGTGACGCACAGGCTTAGTTGCTCCGTGGCATGTGGGATCTTCCCGGACCAGGGCTAGATCCTGTGTCCCCACATTGGCAGGCAGATTCTTAACCACTGTGCCACCAGGGAAGCCCCCACTTAATTACCTCTTGAAAGACCTTATCTCCAAATATAGTCACATTCTGAGGTGCTAGGGGTTAAGACTTCAACATAACGTATTTTTAAGAGGAAGAGGATGCAGTTCAGCCTATAACACTTCACCCTCTGTTCCCCCACGATTCATGCTTCTCATATGCAAAATACATTCACCCTATCCCAACACTCCTTAACCTATTCCAGCATCATCAAGATTTAATCTAAATCAGGTTTGGGTGAAATTCAAGGTGTACTCACTTCCAGCTGTGAACCTGTGAATCCAGACATCGAGTTATGTGCTTCCAAAACGCAATGGTAAGACAGGCAGAGAGTAGACACTCTCATTCCAAAAGGGAAAGATTGAAAAGAAGAAAGGCTGATGGCTCCCAAGCAAGTCTGAACCCTAGCAGGGCAAATTCTGTTAGATTTTAGGGCTTGAGATTCATCTTTGGCTCAGTGCTGTGTCCACACTCTGGGCCTGTAGATGCAGTGGCAGTCCTGTCAACCTCTGAACTGCCTTTGGGGCTGGTCTTCCTTTTCCTTCAAGGTTGATGGATGTTTGCAGCCAGAGAGCTCTATTAGTTTGTTCTGGAAGTCTGAGAGCCTTCCTTCAGTTCATCCTGTCTCCTTCCTTTTTATTCCAAGATGGCAGTGTTTCGGCTCGTATAATGTTCTTAGAAACACTGTAGGCCTCCCATGCAATTTACAGTAGTTCAGACCATCAGACAAGAGGGTCCTCTACAGACCATTCCTGGATTATCTCACCTCCATTCCTGGCTTCCGAGAAGGTTGATTGGATCCAAGGTTGTCCTGCCACACCCTTGGTGTTCTCCCCAGAATATACTTTCTCATTTTTTGCAGTATAGGTAGACTGAAAATTTTCTAAATCTTCAAGTCTTCCCTTCCCACTCCCCAGTCTCACATTCTACCCAGTCCCCCTCACACTTGTCTTGTGATGTTTGGACAGATACCCCCATGGACTCTGCCCCTCCCATTGTCTCTCCTGCTCTCTGTGGCTTTGGGTCTTCCTGCTATGCTCTGTCCAGTTTCACCTGCTCTCACATTCCCTAAGCTGCCAGAACTCTCCTCTCTCCAGCAATTAAGTCCAGAATAACTATATTCCTACTAATATCTTGAAGGGCCTGGCACCACTGCCCCCCCACCCCTGTTTTAGACCTGAGCCCCACATTTCACAAAAGTGAGGAAACAGTCCTGAGGAGAGCTGCGCAGTGGGCTCTGGGCTGCAGGCCAGGACTTCATACCAGGTTCCCCAGTGCCCACCCACTTCCTCCCCATGGTACAGCTTTCCAACATCACGGGCTTGGGATCCATTGAACGAGCTTCTTCTAGTCAGTTTATAAAGTGCAGGACATCTCTACGCATCACCACTAGTGGCTGTTGGTGGGCCTCTGATACGACACTGAGAGGGAGAGATGATCCTGGGCAGTCTGGGACCGTTGAATAGTTCTGACATCACAGCAGGGCTCAACTCCCCTTCAGCCCTGAGCCCTTGGGCACATCACCCGAGTTTGCCTATGTTTATAATGTGGCAAATAAGGTATCACTGGGTGTGTCCAGGAGCAAATGGGACTGGGCACGTCAGAAGTCTTGCAAGATCCCTGGGGCATTTAAGTGCTCAGAGTATGGTAGCTGGCAGCTTCCTGGCAGTCTGTTTATAGAATATAGTGTCTTCCTCTTTCTCAAGGCTTTTAATGTACCCTGACAGATTTTTCCCCATGCCTGGTTAAGGAAGTCAAGGTTACATGATGTGTAAATGCTCAAGACTTACATGCAGACTCTTAGAGCTTGGAGGGGTCTCAGTGGCTAGAAAAATATATATATATATAAATTGGGTCTGGGGGCTTAGGAGAAAAAGGTAGGGAAGAGGGAGAGAGGAGAAAGAGGTACCGAGGATATGTTGGCACAGTGTGGCGAAGGGTTTCCTTGCCACTAGATAACACCAGAGGTATCTGCAGCCGGAAGATCCCTTGCAAAAATGTGGGTTCCTGGACCCACGCTGAACCTTCCTGGGTAGGGTTCGTAGGGGCTAGAGTGTGGCCTGGGCAGCACCACTGACCTCCATGTTGCTTTCTGGTAGCCGGAGGTGATGCACCGTTTCCCGACAACAGCCTGGATGAGGAGGTGACCATCGAGATTGTTCTTTCCAGCTCTGGGGACGAGGACTCCCAGCTCGGCCCCTACTGCACAGACGAGCTGCAGAGCCCCACGGAGAAGCAGCACAGCCTCCCTACCTCCCACCGGAGCGGCCCTGAGTCAGGGGGTGAGGTGCAGACCTCCTCCAAAAAGTCCTATGTGTGCCCGAACTGTGGCAAAGCCTTCCGCTGGAGGGTCAACTTCATCCGGCACCTGCGGAGTCGCAGGGAGCAGAAGCCACACGAGTGCTCGGTGTGCGGGGAGCTGTTCAGTGACAGCGAGGACCTAGATGGGCACCTGGAGACCCACGAGGTCCAGAAACCTTTTAGGTGCGGTGCCTGTGGGAAGAGCTTCCGCCTCAACTCCCACCTGCTCTCCCACAGGCGGATACACTTGCAGCCAGACAGACTCGAGCTACTGAAGAAGAGAGAGCAGGACGCATCGGGGACCGTGGGCGGGGATTCCGACGCCCTACTGGCAAAGGGCAAGGCCAAGCTGCGCTTCCAGTGCTGTGACTGCGGGAAGGTGTTCCAGCGTCCCGACCAACTGGCCCGGCACCGCAGTAGCACTCATGTGGACAAGTCCCGGCCCTTTCAGTGCCGGTACTGCGTCAAAAGCTTTTCCCAGAACTCTGACCTTCTCCGCCACCAGCGCCTGCACATGAAGCGCCGGTCCAAGCAGGCGCTGAACTCCTACTGAGTCAAGGGCGCACACGTTGTTGGGTGCAGCTCCAGCCTGGGTAGAGCACGTCGCGCTCGTGCTCGGTTCCAGACTCCTCCCCAGGACGGAGACCACATCCTCCTGACCTTTACTCTCAGGTAGAAATGAGATCGTGGCCAGTTGAGCATCCGTTCTGTCTCTGCTGTGCCAGAAGCTGGGAGGGCGTGTCACCACCAGCTTTGACTTGCCCAGTGTTATCGGGTCTAGGAGAGCCCTGTCCAGTGCTTCCCAAGCAGTGGAGGGACTGGGGCGCCCCCTACTGCAGTGACCCCTTGTCGGGGGGGCGGGGGCGGTCTGTCCCTTACCAGCTAACTTTCAGTATACTCCCATCCTGTGCTGTCTGAATTCCCACCCCACCCTGAGGTCTGGAGGTAACTGTACTTTCTGCCTGACAGCAAGAAGCTGCAGATGAGGTGATGGGTTAGGAGGAAGGCAGGAAGGCGGGGTGGGACCCGTGGGCACAAGGGCAGTAGGGCCAAGCACACCAGACCATGTCATGTCATCAGAAGTCTGAGTCCTGGTCACCATCTGGTCCACAAGAGCAGCTCACAATTATGAGATGGCCCTTTCAGGCTCAGAAGCCTTGGTGGGGGGCTTTACAGCTCCTTGCCAAATGGAAACCTTTTCTTTGTGATGATGGCTGGTTATTAGGGATTGTGAGCTCACGTAAGGCAAAGCCCACATTTTAAACTGTATGTTGGCACACGCTCCCCAAAGTGTCCTTTCTTTGTACCCTGAAGGTCCTTGGTGTATGCTTGTGGGTTAGAAGTGAAGTCATCGTCGTTTGAAAGGCA
This sequence comes from Lagenorhynchus albirostris, assembly GCF_949774975.1. Classification (NCBI taxonomy): domain Eukaryota; kingdom Metazoa; phylum Chordata; class Mammalia; order Artiodactyla; family Delphinidae; genus Lagenorhynchus; species Lagenorhynchus albirostris. The sequence goes on from NW_026783252.1 coordinate 21,187, forward strand.
CTTAAGTTTCCTTTCCCATTGGGTCGTGTCTCGGAAAGGGGAGCTCAGCTCCAGTGAATGAGAGGCTCCTTGGCTGGGTGAACTGAGCAGGGGAAACAACAGAACCTTTGGTGAAGTCATTCTCTACATCATGTATTGCATTAGTGTGCCAGTTGTATTGGTTCCTTAGGGCTCTGCTGTAACAAAGTGCCAAAAACTGGATGGCCTAGAGCAACAGAAATTCGTCGTCTCAGTTCTGGAGGCCAGAAGTCCAAGATCAGGGTGTCAGCAGGGTTGGTTTCTTGTAAAGGAAGGATCGGCTCCGTGCCTCTCCTTTAGCCTCAGTGGTTACCGACTGTTGTTGATATCCTTTGTCTTGTTGAAGCATCACCCCATCTCTACCTTCATCTTTACATGGTGCTCCTGTGTATGTGTCCGTCTCCAAATTTTCCCTTTTTATAAAGACACTAGTCATATTGGATTAGGGCCTACCCTACTGTTTCCAGTATGTTCCCATCTTAACTAATTGTATCTGCAATGACCCTATTTCCAAATAAGGTCACATTCTGAGGTACTGGGGTTAGGACTTCAACATGAATTTGGGGGGGATGGGGAGACACAGTTTAACCCATAAAACTAGATAATCCTGAGGTTCTGCTGTCATTGCTGATTCACAGGTGAGTCAATACAAACTTGGGTTAGCTTACTCTCAGTTCTATTGGAAGCAGGATTCAGATCCAAGCTTCTGCTCCCAGGGTGGATGTCCTCTGCACATAGCCTTTAAATTTCATTGCCTGGGGTTCTGGGCTGCGAGTGACCACTGGTAGTGAAACCGCAAGCAATGAAAACCACGGTCTTGTTCCTGGCAGACTGGCCAGGTTGGCGCAGCTCAATGATGAGAAAGCACAGAGGCTATAGAGTATCAGTGACTAAAGCAGAAAGCCAGCCAGCAGGCATGCGTTACGTATTTGTATGTCAGGTCCCATTAGCAGGCAGTAAGGCTGGGCAAATGAACGCAAGGCCCTTTGTTCCTTGTCAGCCACTTCATTGTCACGTTGAGAGACGCTGCTGCCACAAACTCAGTGAAAGAGTCACAAGGTTTTATAGTTACGATTACTGTGTGTAGATTCATCTACGTACCCAGGAACAGTAAATGCAATAAAATAATTTGGTCATAACCCTGAACAAGAAATAAACTATTGAGGCTCTTTGTTTTCTACATAGTTTGCCTCTTGGATTGATCTGCCGGGAACAGGGAAAAATATGAATCTTGAAGGCCAAGGGAGGGGAAAATTCCAAATAGAACCCAGATTCCGTGTACATTTACCCCACCCACCTGTGCACTCTTGCCCAAGGATTCCATTAAGAGGGGAGGTTATGATCCCAAGAGGAACACTACTCTACTTAGTGTATTTTATCTGAAAATCTTAAGTAAGAAAGAAAGGGAATGTGACAGAATTGAAACCTTTGGGGACGCTGTGCATCGTTCAGTACCCACCAAATATTGTGAGGGAGTCCCCCATTCACTTACGCAAACCTGACCAAGGTACTTAGCTAATCAGAAGGTTACCTTCCCCCTGGATTCGGAAACCCTACTGGGTGGTGCAACTCAAATCCCAGGTTCTTCCCATGCAGAAGAAATGCGGTTACCTGCTCTGGAGAAAGCTCCAGAAGATAGGAGAACTGACCGACTTATTCCCTTCCCACCCTCCCTGGGTAGCTGGGCAGACAGGGGAGCTATGTTTCTACCTTGCCGTGGATGTTCAGAGACCCCACATCTGAAGAACATCTGTCCTCCCTGTTCATCTGATCCCTTGGCATTGTTCCCATAAATTCACAGGTGCATAATAAAATTCGACTCACTGAATTCATATTTGCGTTTGACTTTTCATTTTAGTTTAAAAAGTAACAAGTAGCACAGCTGAGAGAGATGGTCAGTTGGCCTGACAAAGAGAAGTTGAGGTGGGAGGATGCTGAAAATGGCCCTCTGGATGTCAGGCATCACCTTGTGAAACTTCTGGGCCTCAGATAGATAGTTCTGGTCATCTGATCTGACTTCTCTAGAGGAGAGAGGAAGTAACTGCTTCTTTACACCAGGGATGGGATGAACTTCTGGTAACACCATAGCTGTTTCACCCAACCTCTGCCATTTTCATATAGCCTCTGTCTCCTGACCTCTTGCCACAGCTGGGAAAAACAAAGATAAAGCCAGTGGTGGGAAGGTCCCTTGCTATTCTTAAGTCAAATCATGGCACAAGTGGAAGAGAAGGCACAAGTCTGTGCCTGCCTTGGACTTGGAGATTGGTCCTGGTTGCTTTTCTCCTGTGAGATAGTTTCCCTACTCTACCAAAAGCAGAGTTTTGATCAGGCACAAACACTTCTGCTTGCAGCGTAATGGAGGGAATTTGATGACATTTTTGTCAATTCCCCAGTTCCGTCAAATAAACCCAGGTGCATTTTCTATTAGTAACAAAAGTTGATACTGTTTTGTCTTATAAGGAATGGTCAATGCCTACCAGTGCTCCAATGCAAACAAGCCTACAGATTAGGTAACATGCATAAGAAGGCAGCTTAGCCGGCAAAGGAGCATTGGGAGGAAGACTGGATGACCAGGCTCTCCTGCAGCCCTGCCCCACACCTAAGGCACCCAGCATCTGCAGGCTGGTTATTAGGGATCATAAGTTCATCAAGGGCAAAGCCCTGGGGTTCCATCCGTACCTTTTGACCATCCCATACAGAATAGGAATTTTATCCTCCCTCTGAACCATAGCCAACAACGAGAGCACCATGATTAATGTGCGTATAATCACCAGAGTACGCTGCAGTATTATGAAATCCCCATGAGATGCAGAACTCTCTTAAGAAATGGAAAAGCAGATTCACACATTAATGAGAAGGGCCAGTCTTCACTCGCGTATCTTGGCCATAGCTAAGGAGATCACAAGCAGATTGGTAACCCCCTCAAGACAAAGGGCTGTCTCCTCAGCACACTAATAAATGGCAGGGGATTGCCCTTTTCCCATCACCCGCTAAAAAACGGTTTGGTACAAGTCATGTCTGTACTAGCCTATTATGTACAGGTCTTGCTACATCTTGTCAAAATGTAAAGGGGCCAGGATACCTGCCCTGAAAACGTTGCAGGTCAGAAAAGGTGCAGACTTAATAGTTGGGGTAAATCAATCCCACCCAAATCAAGCTGGATCACCTTTGAAAGTGTCTGTGTGCTCTGAGATGGGGGCCTGCTTCCAACCCACTGAAGGTAAGTTCAGAGTGATTTCTAGATTTTTAAAAAAATAAATTTATTGGGCTGCCCTGGTGGCGCAGTGGTTGAGAGTCCACCTGCCGATGCAGGGGACACGGGTTCGTGACCCGGTCCGGGAAGATCCCACATGCCACGGAGCGGCTGGGCCCGTGAGCCATGGCCGCTGAGCCTGCGCGTCCGGAGCCTGTGCTCCGCAACGGGAGAGGCCACAACAGTGAGAGGCCCGCGTACCGCAAAAAAAAAATAATAATAAATTTATTTATTTTATTTATTTATTTTTGGCTGTGTTGGGCCTTCGTTGCTCCACGCAGGCTTTCTCTACTTGCAGGGAGTGGGGGCTACTCTTTGTTGCGGTGCGCGGGCTTCTCATTGTGGTGGCTTCTCTTGTTGCAGAGCACGGGCTATAGGTGCGCGGGCCTCAGTAGTTGTGGCTCGCGGGCTCTAGAGCACAGGCTCAGTAGTTGTGGCGCACGGGCTTAGTTGCTCCGCGGCATGTGGGATCTTCCCGGACCAGGGCTCGAACCCGTGTCCCCTGCACTGACAGGCAGATTCTTAACCACTGCGCCACCAGGGAAGTCCTAGATATTTTTAAGTGTTTCTCTGAGTAAATATTTTGGAAAAGAAGATTTGAAGTGGAAAAGAATATAAGCTCATATTGAAATCATATCAACACAGCATCTTCAGCAAACAATGACTCGTCAAGTTGCAGGTAGGGGGTGGGGTTGCTAAGAGTGGCTGGACCAAATTCATCTTGGTCTCCTTTTTTACAACTCATATTTTTCTAAAATGGCTTGGCTGACGTCCAGATGATATTCTGTGGTCATGATCTAAAAATTTCACTAGCAACTTTCTTTTTTATTTTTTTTTTTTTTTGCGGTACACGGGCCTCTCACTGTTGTGGCCTCTCCCGTTGCGGAGCACAGGCTCCGGACGCGCAGGCTCAGCGGCCATGGCTCACGGGCCCAGCCGCTCCGCGGCATGTGGGATCTTCTCGGACTGGGGCACGAACCCGCGTCCCCTGCATCGGCAGGCGGACTCTCAACCACTGCGCCACCAGGGAAGCCCGCTAGCAACTTTCTTTAACCATCTGCTCAAGAAGCCCAAAGTCTAACAGATGTGCATTCGACAAATTTATATAAGGAGAACCAGGTGCACCGGCAAAGATGGCCACTGAGATGAG